>NW_028146760.1:0-39507 GCF_055883805.1 Amblyomma maculatum | reverse complement strand
AGAGGAGGATTCGTAGTTGAGTGAGCCGGTTTCTAGTGTATCCGCTAAAAGCACCCACACGCGAAGCCAGAGGCGTCAGCTTTCATCTCGAGTTGAGCCTGATTTGCAACCTTTAATAGTGATTTTGCAGGAGCTGTAACATCAAAACAAAAAAGAACTGAAATATGGGATACTTATACGGCTAAGCAAAATGAGTAAAAAAAGAACACCTGAAAGCGTAGTGTTCGGCGAATAACTAGTGTAGGGAAACGATGATTGCTGTTAAAAAAGAAGTAAGCGAACGCGATGTGCACCAATGTGCAATCAATCAAAGTGTAATCGGTGTCAGTTTAGATTGACGTCACAAGGAGAAAGCACTGGCATAAGAAACGCACAGCTTACTCGTCTGTAATTTTTCGTTGCTTCATTGACTTTTTTTTTTCATTTTTTGAAACGGAGTATAAAAAGCCTGCGCTTTCAACTCACATTGTTCTCAATAACCGGCTCGAATACAGCTAGACGTCTACGAGAAAGCGTTTTTTTGTGACCCCTTTTGCCATTTTCTTGCATTGCATGTTCTTTACTGTGACGTCGAAGGAGCGATAATAATATTACCCATAAAGAAAAGGAAGGAGGAAAATCGTCAGGTATGATTTACACTTATTTAATGTAAGCAGAGGCTACATTACGCTCAAAGAAGTGACACAGACGGTTATGTTAGACATGCGCGCTTGCACTGTTTTTAGCGCTAACTACTGCACTGCAGCCTAATGTTATTTACACCGTGCTGATATTTCATTGTGAAGACTGAAACTCGTGTCTTTTCTCTAATATCGCAATACAGACGACAAAGCAATAAGTACAACTTGCCTCTCCAACAGTTTCCCAGAACATCAGCATGCATCAGATCTTCTGTCTCCTGCCTACCGGGGACAACTGTACTGTATATCTACTTGGGTTAGGAATTTCTTTGAGGGAAGTCTTTAATTTTGAACATACCGATACATTCCATTTTTTAGGGTCCGACAAAGGTCTGGACGACGTAAGAAATTGACCCTAGGCTTTTTTATAAACCTCATTGTGCATGTTTGTTCACATATATGAGCTTTGCTGCTCGCCTCATCAGTCCTTACTTGTTTCATGTAATGTCTCAGGTACATTCTTTAGTATGCAGTCTTCTTTGAGAGACCGCCCGACATTGATATGAAGCCTTGTCTAACGAAGTCGTACGAATGTTCCTGCACCGCCTTGTGAAAGGTGTATCAAGATTGATTCTGCTTGAAGAGGCCAAAGTTTGCAGCTGGTGCCAAATCTACCTTGTTGTGTGACCGCGTGGCAAGAAGCTTAGCGAGAATCATTTCAGTGTCATGGAAGCCACCAACTACGCATTTAAAATGACGTCCTTCATTTTTTTCTTTTTTGCTCGCATCACCGACACAGGATGTTTTGTAGAACGGGGCCTTTAAAGCTATCATGCTAAAACTGATTTTCTAATCCCCAGTCATTGCTCTTCAACGACATCACCGCCTTCGCTCTATGCTTAAAGAAATCGACTGCCGAACCCAAGGACGCTGAATCAAATCCCGGCTTTCGTCGCCACTTTTCGATGGAGGCGAAAGGCAAGACGCCTGTGGACCACGCGATGTAAGTGCACATTAAAGAACCCTAGGCGGTCGAAACCTCCGGCCTAGCCCGATAATGCGTCCCAGGTATTCTAGGTCGCTTTTGGATGTTAAACCATACAAAACACAGTAAACAGAACATCTCAAGTTTAGTGCTTTTCTTGAAGGTCTAGCAGCGCTGATGTGAAATGCCTGCTTTCATGCTTCTCTCTAACTGCCTCACCTAGCACTTTCAAACGAACACAGCGCTATTTCCGTATTATAGCACAATTTAATTCCCAAACATGAATACTGTTTTATGAAGACTACTTTCGTTAATGGTTTTCTATATATATCACGTATTTAATTTATCTCAATTCAAATGCTTTCATTTTCCCCATGACCCTTGGGTGTATCATGTATGCCAAGGTCAGACAATGCCACTAGTTACAATGAGTAAAGAATGCGTGCAGTACGCAGGTGTGTTCCATCATGCGACCCTTTAAGAACGAGGGCACATAAATGAAGCCCACCCACTAGCATCCCCTCTACATGTATTGAACATTTAGTCACTCTGCTACCTCGTAACTTCCTGAATGAAATGGAACCTACTTCGCTACTAGGACGAGATCATGTTTTTATCAGCGTGTGGGAGCTCGAGAAACCAGAAAGGCAGCCGGCAGTTTGCGGCCTCCCTTATATTAAATTCCGATTGCGATCATCTCTCTCTCTTTATATATATATATATATATATATATATATATATATATATATATATGGATTGCTTGTTACTAATGGGCCAGAGTAAAATTAAAACAGGATGTCACACAACTTTCCCGATTATCTACTTTCTTCCAACAGTTTCGGACGGTGGACCGTCCTTCTTCAATTCTACCTTGAAGAAGGACGGTCCACCGTCCGAAACTGCTGGAATAAAATAATCGGGAAAGTTCTGTGACATCCTATATATATATATATATATATATATATATATATATATATATATATATATATATATATATTGTCACGTAATGGCGACAAGGCCGTAAACACCAAAAGAAGACACAGGCTTGGTAATACTGAAATTACCTGCTTATTGGGCTGGCTTGCGCCCGCAAAAGAACTAAGCTACACGGTGGCGGCGCTAGAAACTTGCTCTTCGATCGTCGAACAAAGATTGCCTGTAGCACACGTCAACGCTCAGTTTGAAGGCGGCTGATAACAATCTAGATAACGTCGCAAACTGTTAGTAGCACAATCTGCAACATTGTATAAGCATACGCCGTAATCTTTGAGACAGACATAGGCATCTAGGCGCATTTTGGGTGACAAAGACATTGATAAAAGTGCGCCTCGCGACATCGAGCATTATCAAAGAACACAGAATTGATATGCATGCCAGAATCACAGTGATAAGGCCGCATGCTGGCAGCTGCTAAAAACAACAAATAAAGTTTTGAAAGTTTAGCAGCAATATATATATATATATATATATATATATATATATATATATATATATATATATATTAAGGTTTATTTACAAAGTGGTTCTGCCCCTTAGCCTGATGTGCTAATCAAGATATAGTGAGCTTCCTCTTCTTCCACTTCTATTACGGAGAGCCTCTTTTTGCACTTCCTTATTCCCTTCTGTTCGCATGCCTAACATTTCGCCCTTCGCAGACGAAGCCCCTGAGCTGTTAGTCAGAGTCCCGAGCGAGAGTGGCAGCGCTTCATTCTTGCGACATGAACTACCTGTGTTTTCCGAGAGGGGCGACCTTGGGATCATTGGCGAGACACGACGTAGTTCAACTCATTGATGCGTTTTAGCACAATAAATGGGCCTATGTAGTGCGACAACAGCTGCTAGGACAAACCACGCTTGCGGAGAGGTGTCCAGAGCCACACTAAGTCGCCGGGAAAGTAGGAGACATCCTGATGCCGACGATCGTAGCGCTGCTTAGAACGGTCCTGCGAGGCCAGAGTGCGTAATCGGGAGAACCGACAAGCCACTTCAGCGCGGCAGGGGGTGCTCGAAACAGACGGCTCGGTGTCGAGAGAGAATGGCAAAATGGTGTCAAGAGAACGTCGAGGCGGACGGGCGTAAAGGAGGAAAAATCGACTATAGGAAGTTGTCTCATGCTTCGAGGTGTTATAGGCGTAAGTAATGAAAGGAAGCACGTCATCCCAGTTCTTGTGCCGCGAGTCAACATACATCGCAAGCATGTTCGTCAGTGTCCGGTTTGTACGTTCGACGAGGCCATTTGTCTGGGGATGGTACGGCGTAGTTACACAACTGACAAGTACAATAGCGCAGAAGCTGCTCCACAGCATCTGCCGTAAACTGGCGGCCTCGGTCACTTATAATCACACAAGGAGGCCCATGACGGAGGACGACAGCGTGAAGAAAGAACGAGACGTCAGCGGCGGTGGCGGAAGGGATGGCGGCAGTTTCACAGTAATGCGTGAGATGACCAACGCACACGATGACCCAGCGATTGACTTTGGACGAGCGGGGAAACGGGCCTATGAGGTCAACACCCACTTGCTCATATGGTGTGGTCGGTGGTGTCACCGGATGTAAGTGGCCCGGCGGAGAAGTCGTGGAGAGCTTGAACCGCTGGCACTGCACGCAGGCGTTCACGTAACGCTGAGTCGTTCGACGCATATTTGGCCAGTAGAAACGTTCCTTAATGCGCGTAAGAGTCCCGGCAAACCCCAAGTGCCCAACTGTAACGTCATCGTGCATAGATTGTAGAACAGAGGAGTAGAGGCTAGCCGGAACGACTAGCAGAAAGCGTGCACCGCCAGACGAGTAGTTTTTTCGATACAGCAAACCATCGCGAATGCAGAAAGGGTTCGCAAATGCCGGATCACGAGCTTTTTCAAAACGTGATACCAAGTCTTGATCTTTTCGTTGTTCTCGCTGGAAAGTGTCAAAATCCGGAAATTGTACGGAAACGGCGGCAAGATAGTCGTCAAATTTGTCATCGCAGACGGTACTTGCGAGAGGCAGCCGCGAGAGGCAGTCAGCGTCAGCGTGTTGGCGGCCACTTTTGTACGACACTGTAAAGTTGAACTCCTGAAGGCGTAATGCCCAGCGAGCCAACCGATTGCAGGGGTCGCGTAGATTCACCAGCCAGCAAAGTGAATGATGATTGGTGATGACTGTAAAGGAACGTCCATAAAGGTACCAGCGAAACCGCTGTACGCCACAAACGACGGCAAGGCACTCTTGCTCCGTCATGGTATAGTTGCGTTCAGACTTGCTAAGGGTGCGACTTGCATAAGCGACAACGTGCTGGTTTCCGTCATGCCGTTGTATGAGCACAGCACCCACGCCGATGCCACTTGCGTCAGTGTGGAGTTCAGTGGGAGCTGTCGGGCTGAAATGACGCAGTATGGGCCGCGAGATAAAAAGAAACTTGAGCTGGCAAAACGCAGAATCACATTCAGGAGTCCATTTGAAAGGAATATCTTTCTGCAAGAGGCATGTGAGGGGGTAGGCTACGTCAGCAAACTTAGATATGAAGCGTCGAAGGTAAGAGCAAAGTCCCAGGAAGCTCCTGAGTTCTTTCACAGACTTGGGCTCTTTGATGCAGCTGACAGCTTCAATCTTCTGTGGGTCAGGCCTAACACCGTCTTTGTCAACCAAATGCCCAAGCACAACGATCTGGCGTTCACCGAAGCGGCACTTCTTAGAGTTCAGCTTGAGACCCGCTTTCTCCATGCAGTTAAGGACGACAGCTAAACGGCTGTTATGCTCGGCGAAGGTCCTCCCGAAAATCACTACGCCATCTAGGTAACACATGCAAATTTGCCACTTCAGTCCACGCAAAAGAGTGTCCATAAATCTTTCAAAGGTAGCCGGAGCGTTGCATAGGCCGAAAGGCATCACGTTAAATTCATATAACCCATCGGGAGTCACGAATGCCGTCTTCTCCGTCTCTTTCGGATGCATCGGTATCTGCCAGTATCCGGACCGTAAATCAACAGATGAAAAGTAGGAAGCTGAATGGAAGCAGTCAATGGCATCATCAACACGCGGAAGCGGGTAAACATCCTTCTTGGTGACAGTATTGAGGCGGCGATAGTTGACACAAAATTGCCAGGTGCCATCTTTCTTTTTCACGAGAATCACTGGGACGGCCCATGGGCTAGATGATTCCTGAATGATTCCTGTTTGCATCATATCACCGAGATGTTCGTCAATTATCTTACGTTCTGAAGGTGAAACACGGTATGGTGTCTGTCTAGTCGGGTGTGCAGATCCAGTGTTGATCATGTGATGGGTGCGGGAAGGAGGAATCAGTGGTGGCTGATCTCGAGCAAAGTCGAACACGTCCGCATGTTTCATAAGAACCTCCATCAATATTCGGCGGTCGTTGGTGAGCAGCGATTCTTTTATCATAGACTGAAACTGGGAATCAGCATGATCAAGACGTCTAGATGAAGGAGCAACGCCGTCACTGAACGCGGCGATGTGCATAGAAAGGCGTTCTTCAATGTCGGCGAGTTTCAAACCACGCGGCAATACGGCAGGTTCATTGGTATGGTTGACAGTCCAAAGCGTGGCACGGCCCTCGTTCACTCGAACAACGCTGCGGGGCACCAAGACACTCTTCTTGGCACCGGAAAGGGAAGCGGGTTCCACCAGAGCGTCGAAGGTATTGGGAACCGCACCCGAAGACACAACTGGGACGAAGATGGCGGACATCGCCGGAACGATGATATCCTCGAAGACAGAAAACACTTGCACCGCCCGCGGCGATTCTTCTATGAGGGCCGATCGAAGGCTGGGGCTTATTGATATCTCGCCACTGTTGAAGTCGACAGTTGCGCCACACTGCTGTAAAAAGTCAACTCCTAGAATAACGTCGTGCGTAGAGCGAGGGAGCACCGTAAATTCAGTTATAAACTCGTGTCTAGTCATCGCTACATTTACATAACAAATACCAAGCGGAAGTAACTATTCGCCCCCTACACCTCGAAATATGACAGTTGTATCCGAGCCAAACATAATTTTGCGGCCGAGACGGTTCCTAAAATCTAAGCTCATCACGGAAACTGCAGCACCCGTATCCACTAAGGCCATAACACAAACGCCATCCACTAACACCTCCAAGCGGTTCTTTAGCATAACGACCGGTAGAAGAATTGGCAATATCGATGACCTTGCGACCGCACCTCCATCGGCCGCACACGCTAGTTTCCCGGTGGCGGAGAAGAACGGCGGGGAGAAGGCGATTGTCGGGAGCGGCGGGCAGGAGGAGTCAGGCTGCGATCAGAAACTGGCGAGTCGTTGCGTGGTAGTACGTAGCGGTAGGAGCCCGAAGGAAGGGGATAGGTCAGGTCACGGACTTCTGGACTCACGGTAGAACGGCGGTTCCACCATTGGCGCTGGTAGCGTGGTGGCGGGTTCCGGCGGCGGCAGAATCTGGATGTGTGGCCAGGCATACCACAGCGGTAACAGACGGGTGGTTCACGAGCACGGTCCAAATAATAGTCCTCGGTAACAGGATCGAAGCGATCATCAAAGTCCAGCCGCTGGGGTTGTTGCGGAGGAGGTGGCGCCCTGTAGTGGGTACGAGCTGGGGGAGCAGGGCCATATGAGTCGTTTCGGTGGTCACGGACGGGAGGAGGAGCGGTAGAACGCCAAGAAGAGCGCTGGATGGGAGCTGCCTGCAGGGAGCAGCTATCACTGGGGATTGCACTGGGGTTCATATCTTGATGGCGGGAGAGCTCATCACGGACAATTTGGCGAATCATGTCGGCCAAATGCGGAGGCTCATGTGAATGCTCGTGAGAATCCACGCTTGCAATAGTGGTCACGTTAGGCAGACGGCCGAATTTCGGGGTTATGCGACGCAGCTTTAAAGTTTCGAACGTACGATAGTGCTTGATCACGGCCGTGGGAGAATCTAAGTTTTCTTTTGTAATTAAAAAGTTATATACGTCCACCGCGATGCCCTTTAAGAGGTGGCCAACTCTGTTTTCATCAGACATGCTCGAATTCACCGCTTTGCAGAGTTTTAAGACCTCTTCTATGTACATTGTGCATGTTTCACCAGGCACTTGGGCTCGCTGGAATAAAGTCTGCTCAGCGCATTTCCGTTTTGCCGTGGTATCCCCGAAACAATTTCGAATCTCCTCTTCAAAACGCTCCCAGATCGTTAAGGACGCTTCATGGCTCTCAAAGCATGTCAGGGCTGTGGAGTCCAAGAAAAAAACAACATTTTCCAGCATTACAGTGGCATCCCAGCGATTGTACTTGCTCAATCGCTGGTAATTGGTGAACCAGTCGTCCACGTCTTCGCCAGCCTTGCCAGAAAAGGTCCGCGGCTCACGGTAATGCTGCCATGCGGGTGCCGCTGGACCTGGCTGCCGTGCATCGCCGTCTTGAATCATTGTGGGTGTCAAAGGGGGGAGCCCAGCGAGTCGTCGGCTCGAACGAGGTAGAAAGGAATCCGTGGTGATCTTTCAGCACCTTCCACCAGGACCGCCACACTGTTAAGGTTTATTTACAAAGTGGTTCTGCCCCTTAGCCTGATGTGCTAACCAAGATATAGTGAGCTTCCTCTTCTTCCACTTCTATTCCGGAGAGCCTCTTTTTGCACTTTCTTGTTCTCTTCTGTTCGCATGCCTGACAATATATATATATATATATATATATATATATATATATATATATATATATATATATATATATATATATATATATATATATATTGATATATTCACGATTCACGGACAACAGGGCTGGATGTAACTAAACGAAAGGGTGAAGTTATGGAGCAGGCACACTTCCGCCCACAGCACTCGAGCCGACATTAGCGTCCTTTTCTTTCAGTCGCCACCTGAGTATATCGAGAGCACCAGGTGGCATTACTCCCCCTCATAAAATAGGAAAGCAGAGATTGAGCACATCGATGAGCGATAAAAGCAAAAAAAAAAAGTATCACCACAGGAACAAAACATATAACGGAGGCGGGGTAAGGTGCCCTACGTGACAACGACAGAAGCGCATAGCAAACTGCACTTTTCCGGCGAAATAACAGCTTCGTGTGGACAGCGTGGTACCCAACGCAAGGGCTGCACAGTACCCGCTGGAAGGATTCCGTATGTCACTGCCGTGACACGGCGCAGAACTTCGTATGGTCCTAAGTAGTGCGACATTCATTTTTCAGACAAGCCGGCCCGGATCCCCGGTGTCCACGCCCTAACTTTCTCTCCGGGTAGGTATGTGACGTGTCGATGACGTAGGCTGTGGCGACGCAAATTCGTGCCCTGCTGTTTTTTAATGTGAATGCAGACAAGTTTACGTGCTTCCTGGGCGTGCTGAGCGAACTTCTCGGCATCTGACGAGAGCGGATGGTCATCAGTGCAGTACGAAAGCATGGCATCCAACATCGTCAGAACCTCGCATCCGTAGAACAGGTGAAATGTTTTAAAACGCGTTGCCTCTTGGATGGCAGTGTTATACGCGTACAAAACGTACATATAATATGCTGAGGCATGCAAAAGAAAATAAAAATAAAGAGCCTCTGAACAATCTCGTCCCAGGTTTTATGCTGCGAGTCTATGTACATTGCTATCATGTCTGTGATCGCTTTATTGAGTCTCTCCATGAGGCCAGTCGTCTGTGGGTGATAAGCAGTGGATTTGCGATGCCTCGTGTGACTGAGCTCAAATACATCGTGCATAAGTTGTGCCGTAAACGCCTTGCCTCGATCGGTGATTACTTGAGACGGCGTGCCAAGGCGCAACACGATTGCTGCACAAAATACTAGGCAATCTCAGATGACTTGTAACGCTGTACCGCCTTGGTTTCCGCATACCATACAATAATCCATTTGTTAACGGTCGATGTCAACGAAAAGGGGCTTAGATCGTCGATGCTTTCTTGGCAAAATGGCGTAAGGGGAGGCGGAATGGGTTGGAGCAAACCCGCAGGCTTGAGAGGCAGCACTTTTGACGTTGGCACTCACGGCAGCCTGCGACATAGCGATGAACGGCGTCAGCAAGTTTAGGCCAATAATAGGCTTGACGAACTCGGGCGAGTTTGCGTGCAAAGCCCAAGTGGCCAGCGGTACGGGCTCAATATGGCAAGCAAAAAGGATACCGACGCGAAAGTCGGCCGGCACAACGAGGAAGTATGCTCGATCAACAGTGCTGAAGTTTTTTTTAATATAACGCCATTCTGGAGACAGAAAGTAAACAGGTTCCTAGTGAATTGGCGAGGAATGTCAGCAGCGCGACCCTCAAGGTGGTCAATGACAGGTCGAAGAACCGGGTCCGCTCGCTGTCGGATCATTACATCTGAGGCACTCACCAGTACAAGAAAACCGCTTTCGTGGTCCGTGCTCTCATCGAATAAACAGACGAGTGCGCGCGACAGTGCGTCAGCAGCCTCTTCGTGCTTGTGGCCAGATTTATACACACAGTTGTACTCAAATTCTTGGAGGCGAAGGCTCCATCGCACAAGGTGCCCCGATGGGTCCCTTAGGTTAGCCAGCCCGACCAATTTAAGCGGGTGGCCTAGAGGTAAGGCCTCAATGTCATGATTGCCAGCACAACCGCAATGCATTCTTTTTTTCTAGTGGACTATATATGGTTTGGTTTGGTTTGGTTTGTGGGGTTTAACGTCCCAAAGCAACTCAGGCTATGAGAGACGCCGTAGTGGAGAACTCCGGAAATTTCGACCACCGGGGGTTCTTTAACGTGCACTGACATCGCACAGCACACGGGCGCCTTGCTTTTCGCCTCCATCGAAAAGCTGCCGCCGAGGCCGGGATTCGATCCCGCGTCCTTGGGAACAGTAGTCGAGCGCCGTAACCACTGCGCCACCCCGGCGGGGTAGTGGACTATATATATATATATATATGTATATCGGACCTATTCATACCCCATTATTGCCCCGCCGGGGTGGCGCAGTGGTTACCGCGCTCGAGTACTGTTCCCAAGGGTGCGGGATCGAATCCCGGCCTCGGTGGCTGCTCTTCGATGGAGGCGAAAAGAAAGGCGCCCTTGTGCTGTGCGATGTCAGTGCACGTTAAAGAACCCCAGATGGTCGAAATATCCGGAGTCCTCCATTCGGCGTCTCTCATAGCCTGAGTTGCTTTGGGAAGTTAAACCCTAGAAACCAACCAAACCATCATACCCCATTATTGGACATAGGAAATGTTGGATATAGGGGTTGTACTATGGGATAGGCGGCCCTCGTTCTGGAAAAAATGCTCATCCAGGCTAACAAAAAACGTTCAGACATAAAATACGTTGGTAAACTAAAACGAAAAAATTGAAAAGAAATACCTTCTTCACCTGGAGTTGAACCAGGTGCCCGATGCACTTCAGCGCAGTACGCTAACCAGTACACTACACCGGTTTTTTTTTCTTCATTGCCTGGCTTGAACGCATTTAGTTTTACGAAAAAAAAAAAGACAAGAAAACTTACACAAAAAGTTATTCATATACGCTATTTACATATGACACATTGTTATCAGGCAGCATGGAATGGGCTTCATCCCACTGTAACTCACCCATGCACAACCAAGGCTCTAGTCTTAAAAGCCCATCGGGAGCATCCTCAGTTTCTTTCTGATTTGCCAAAAAGCTGTCCACACTTTACCAAAAATAAATGCGGGCAGGCCGTTCGACTTTATCGCAGTGGTAACCAGCCATTCTTGAGCGCCCTACACATTGGGTTCACATAAGCATAAATATATAGAATGAAACCTTATCCTCATCTTTTATATGCGTTCTTTGAAACACATAAAAAAAACGCTTCCCAACAGTATAAAAAACATAGTCTATAGTTTCTGGCCTTTTGTAAATTACACAGTGCGATTCCTAGGGTTTACATAATTTCTTTCGCTCCAAAAGTATTTTTACAGGCAAGGTCGCAATGTGAAATTTAAAAAAGAAGTTTTGCGCTCCTGGTGGGATTTGCATTCTTTTACCCTTCTTAAAACATCTGGGCCTGGGCCTCCATTGTACAAGGCCCTTTACAAGGGCACTTTAAACACAATGTCGCACGACACACATTATGCTTTCTTTCGTTTTACACTTGAAAAATAATTGCTTGAAATCAGCGCCGAAGAAACGTTACATTTGCTACAATTTCTTTGTAAAAACCACTAATCCCTGCGGAAAGATCTTCACGTAAACGTACTCCATCATCAGCCGCCTCAGCCTCACTTGGTATACAGTGCGCAAGAAACGGCAAGTCGTGCCTCTAAAAACAAGACACGACTGACCAAGTGCCGGAAAAGCAGGTGTCCCAAATCCTAACCCACCGCCATTAATTCGTTCTAAACAAGCTCTTCCGGCTGCAGTGGTCATATTCGGACGCCCAGCTAAATACGGCAAACATCCTGTGCAGCTTCTGAATATTTAATCGTGAACAGTGCAACACCTGCATAACGTACCGGAGCTTGCTGATGAAGAACAAGTTGAAAGCGGTGACCCTGGCAACAATGCATAGCCTGGTTTCTTTCCACTTTTCAGCTTTGTCCTTTATCCCTTTGACCTCCCTTCTCCAATACAGTTCACTCTGATGGTAAGCAATAAGTGAAACTCCCAAGTGGCTATCTGATATCGACGTCCAGTTCACATTGACAAGCTGTTCAGGAGTAGATGGCCACATTCTGTGCCAATGTCCCTGGCATACGTTGTGGCATGACTCAGGCGATGTCCTAATCGATGCAAGTCTCCGCAGTGTCGCAATGTTCCTCAAAGGCGTTTTCTTTCGTGCGGTCATTCACGACGTTATCATGATGCTGCTTCAACGACCTCACAAAATGACCTGATTCGTCGATA
This sequence comes from Amblyomma maculatum, assembly GCF_055883805.1. Lineage (NCBI taxonomy): Eukaryota > Metazoa > Arthropoda > Arachnida > Ixodida > Ixodidae > Amblyomma > Amblyomma maculatum. The sequence goes on along the minus strand of NW_028146760.1, from coordinate 27,112 downwards.
TATGCAGCTCCGCAGTCGCTGCAGAGAATCTTGGAAACAACTCGAACCGGGCAGGTGAGATTAAAGGACCCGGTCGAAAGGAGCGTAACATGTTACGTGAGCCAGCCGAGACCAGACCGTAGATAAACTATATGTCATTTGCCGCATCCTAAAAATGTGTAGTATTTTGTTTATTAAACAGAAGACTCTTATGACCATCTTAAAATGAGAAGCCTGGAGCGTGATGGGCAGGGATTCAGGACAATTTTTGTCAGATGAGTGGCTGCAATGAAATTGAAATCTGTAGCCATTATTAATACACGTAGACACACATACATACATATATATATATATATATATATATATATATATATATATATATATATATATATATATATTATGATACAAACTGTAGTCGACGACGAAGCGGAGAAAATCAGTGGCTAGTTGGCGAACCAAGATCCGTATAACCCGTGCTATGGTCTTTCCAGTTGTGATGTATGGATGCGAGAGTTGGACTGTGAAAAAGGCTGACCGCCGAAGAATTGACGCGTTTGAATTGTGGTGCTGGCGAAGACTCTTAAGAGTCCCTTGGACTGCCAGAAGATCAAATCAGTCGATATTGTCGACCATAAACCCTGACTGCTCATTGGAGGGTCAAATTCTAAAGTTAAAGCTCAGCTACTTTGGTCATCTGATGAGAAGAGAGGAGTCGCTGGAGAAAGATTTGATGTTGGGAAAGGTTGAGGGTCGCCGGAGAAGGGGTAGGCAGCGAACGCGATGGTTAGATGGCATTCTCGAGGCATTGCAGATGAAGCTATGTGATGTTAAGAAGATAGTGAGAGACCGGAAAGCGTGGCGTGACATGGTCCATAGGGTCACGAAGAGTCGGACACGACTGAACGCCTGAACTGAACTGAGTTGGCGTACACGATGACGTGGTTGCTGGCTGGTGTAGAGGATGAAGTTGGTTGCCTGGAACTGCGCTCAGACCGCTCCTCGGACCGCTCTCGGACTTCGGCAGTCCTCTAGGCTCAGGGCGTTGCCTGGAGGTTTGGCTCAATACTCGTTACAATATATATATATATATATATATATATATATATATATATATATATATATATATATATATATATATATATATATATATATATATATATATATATATATATATACTACGTATGCGGCATTTGCTAATCTACTTCGTCGATGCGTGATTTGTCGCCACGTATGCGTGCTAAACCCTGAACCAATTTACAGAAATTGACGGGTTCATGCGTCAGCTCACCTTATCTACATGCTTATATCGACTGTACACTGCTCACTTCATACCTGTACCTGAGTTCTATTTCTCGCTGCTCAAGGGGAAAATATACCGACTCAATGCTTGAATAGACATCAGACGTAATCAACAGTTTAAGCTCATGCAGTTGCACTACTGCGGTTTCACCTCAAACCAGCGTTCTCCATACGTTAATCATCCCTTGCACTTCGCTGTTCATTTCATTCTTCTTTCCAGGACAGGCAATTTATACAGCATCGAATTCTTCGTCGTTCTCCACATTCCACACGCGACCACATCACTGTGTCATCATCGTTCCTTTACGTAACTCCCGGCGCCGAATTCACCGTCCCAGTTGCTGATGGAGCGGCCTCGTCGCTGGGCACGGCCAAGAGCTGGGAAGTCGAAGACCGCTGCGGAGTCCGTGCTTGCTGTAGACTACCCAGCACCTCCAACCAATAATGTAACGTAGATACACGGATGTATTTAGATATTTACAAGGGAGTAGCTGAACAGGACCCGAATTTCGGGACTCGCTATAAAGTTTTAGAGCGTGACGTCAAAATGACGTCAACGCGTGGCGAGTATCGAAATCAACCAATATTCGCCAGGGTGCCGCCCCAGGAGGCTTATTTGCACGGCAAGAGGTTAATTTGCACGTCAAGGAGCCGTTTGCTAACTTTTTTATACATATAACGTGTGAATAAATTAGCTAAAGCTTTACTTTTTCAAGAAGCCACATTACAAGTTCAACATCATCAAAAAAATCAAGAAGCAGCTGCAGTTTTGCAATTAAACGCTCTCGTGGGTAACTTCTGTTGCGGTGAGGGCGCGCTGGCAGAGGTGAAAAACCGTGCAAATATTGCCCACCAGTAAAACAGCTGATTCCACGGCTCGTGCCGGCTTTTGCGCATCGTCTGAGGTCAAGGTACTGTATGATGGTCCTAAATGCACGGAGAAATCATATCGAATACAGTGTAATAGCGACTTTGCTTTTTTTTTTTTAAGAAACAGAAACAAAAGAAAGATCGGCCGCGGAGCACGCTCCGTTGGGCAAAATAAACTTTTATGTCCACATGAACGTCTCACACACAAATGCTTCAGTAAGAACGAACATGAGGAAAACCAACGCGGTTGAGCGTACACTACCACTTCGCTCGTTTTCATTCGTGTTGTACTGTATGTCGCCTTCGCCCTTGTTTTTTTACCTCCGCGACGCAATCGCAACATCCCGTGACTGCAACTTTTCAAGATGGCGACGGCGACCAGTAGGAATGGGCGTTTTAGAGTGCTCTCAAATATAGAGCGGCCCGTAATACGGCCCTAGACGAACAACTTCATACCAGCGGCACTTCATCGTTCTCCACCTTCCGCACGCGAGCACATCACTTTGTCGTCGTTGTCCCCCTACGATATTGTTTAAAATTGCTGATCTTTTTAATCTAAATGTAGGGATGTTGTATTACAAAAACGCCTTACATTTTGGTTTGCAATGCAGGCTACCCTGTTAAGCTTTGACGAAGGTTCTCGCTGGGCGCATTCCGCTTGGATGAGTAGACGAGCGACCGAGCGCGGACAGCTGAAACTTCAGGGCTGCATGAGTATTTCACTCATGGACAGCAGCGTACTCCGCCCCGTGGCACGTAAACCCATTCTGCTAAGACTGGCACTGACGCGAACGGTAAACCTATAGTCTACCGCTCTCGTCGTTCTCCACAACATTCTCTTACATACCCACAATATTCTCTGGAAACGTCTGTCATGAGTAAAGGTGAAATATGAATGTCAATGTCCCATAAATAAATGAGAAAGGGCCAGCGACAGAGCCAAAGGGCATCATTGCCAGGTGTCATTGTCATGCATGGTTATATTACATATATTCGTACATAGTTACTCTTGCAGATGTGTGCTTGTTTCGGCGTTGGTGAGGCTTGAAGTAACCCTGCAAAGCCAGACAAAATTCAGGACGGTACACGAAGTAGTAGAGCCTTCACCCCTGATGCTGATTTTTGACAGTGGTGTTAGGGTAGTAGAGAACTTGGATTAAGAATATAAAATGGGAAGAGAACGGAGTACATGTTATATATAGAGATCTGCGGTATTGTACAAGCATGCACCTTCCTTTCAAAATTAACCGAGCAGCCCCGCAGGCCGGCGACGCATGCGCGGGGCCGAAGTGTAGCGCGGTGGTCTCTCTTGATGGCTGCTTCCGGTGGCAAGTGTTAAGTTGATGACGTAAGGCTGCTCACTCGATATATTTCGAGGGATGATAAACAGTAAGCTGGTAGCATGTGTATCTACGATTTAATGCCTTTAAAGCGGTTTGCTCTAAGGGAGGGTGCTGCGCACAGCAAAACTCCTTCAGCGTTCAGCTTTGATTCGTACTGTGGAGCATGTGCTGTTTGTTAGAATACCTTGCGCGTGTAAATTCAGTATACAGCTTATGTATTTGCAAGAAGTTTTACAGGTACTGTTCGCTCGTTTGGAATGTTAGTAAACAAAGATGGTGTATAGTTTTCGCGAAGTCACTGGTTTTGCCCACAATTTTTTGCCTATGGATGTGGTGCTACATTGAACCGGAATAGAAAAAAGAAGCGATGAAATATTTCCATCTGTTTTAGGTGTAGCTGTGGGAATTTATGTAATGTGGCTAATTTAGCAGTGGCTGATTTTGCGGCTACTTACTTATTACAGAAATCTCTAATGTTTTCACGATTTTAACGCCAAAGGAAATGTGAGAACTTGAAGCAAGTATTTGAACTGCGTCATATATATTTGGCAGTATACGAATGCGCGATGTAAATGCTCCCTAACATATCTGTCTTCCCTAGGATGCCTCCCTAAATTGAAGGTTTTTCGTTTTCTTTGATGTCTTGAACCTCCCGCTGAGCTCTCACCATGTTGCTGCTAGGTACATCAGCAAAGGCGAGAATTATCAGCTTCCGAACGTGATATTGCGTGGCGGTTGATGGTTGCAGCCAACATTTTATTTAATTAGTCACTGAAGCTACCATCCTGCCAGCGTACGCCACACCATCAATCAACTAGCTCGGTGATAGTGAGAAATACCCAAGAAGTGTTCAGTCCTAATGCCGCATATGCGCTTTTCTGCTCATTTCGAGAACATAAAGTATTAGTTTTGAAACATGCTTCCGTAAGAAAACGGCCGCACATATTGTGAAGTTGAGTAACATATGTTCGTGGTGTGAGAGTGAAATTGTTCCACGCGTTGTGAAAATGAGTGACGCAGGCCAATGCATGCAGATTACCAACACGAAAAGCGTTACGCAACTGGGCGATGCAGGTCAATGCTAGAAGATTACCAACGCGAAATACGTTACGCACTTTTGTAGATTACCAAATGATGCGACGTGCCACATACAGCAACAGGGGCACTTGAAACGGCTATAGATCTTGGTTCATTTTCTTCCCATCTCCACCTTGATGAAGCGCCACGAAAACCGGGTCGTGATAACAAAAAAGCCTCAAACCAAAGCGTTGAATTTTGCAGATTCGCTCGGCGTATTATTTTCTTGATACCCCAAAAGAGCAGGATAGTAAGTACACGACTAACAATTGCACCTAAATAAGCTGCAATGATTAAAAACGCAAGATATCAAAATGAAGAACACAGTTTGACAGCGCCAGCCAAAGAGGAGCATTGAGTGAGTTGTGTGGTCCGGAGCGCACTTGCTCAGCAGCACGATGTTCCTGTGGCACCCACAGTGCCAACTCAGGGGCCGCACGGGATAGCCAGGAAGCACGCTTACGTCTGTCAGCTTACACTCGCTACCGGAGAACAGCGGACAGCAGCCGCAATTGTAGCGCCGCCGCTCGGCCCAGCGCCTGCCCCGGCGGACGGAAGGACTGCTCGGCTAATTTTGACAACCATGGTACACACGTATTTGCCACGGGAACGTCGCGAAAACCTTTCAAAATGGGCAGGAAAGATTCCTTCATAGTTGTTTGCAAAAGTTGAAACACAGTGAAAAAACATAATTTTAAGAGCACCTTATAACATAGGCCTGCGCGCTGTTTTTCTCATCACTCCCCGCTCTTCACTGCAACGCGTCTCCTTCACAATGCTGGGGTCATACCGCCTTTTACCTTGCTACCGACGTCACGGCATTAAAGTTGCATACTACTTAGGAGCGAAGACCTAATAACAGAGAAGTGAGGTTTAATCATGATACTCGTATTTTGGACCCTTGCGACTTTTCTGTAGAGGGCACCTGCCCTTAACATTTTGTCAGCAATTAGTGCTCGAGAATGCGGTAGTCATTATGGAAAATGAACAAACAGACTGCACGGTTGGGAATTAGCGGTGGCCTTTATAGCGATATATTTGTAATTCACCTTTTTATAATTCTTATAACAAAACATTTGCTGCAAATATGTCAAGTATATTGGTGTCAAAATATTACGCGATGTACATTGAAGAAAATGCATACAAGCGCAATACTTCAAAGCCAGCAAATCTCTGAGGATACATATAGTCTGGTGGCAAGATCATCCGTGGTGTAGTTTTTCCACATGTGGTATTGTTATTTCCTGCTTCCTGCTATATTTTTTTTATTTTGTAATATATCAAACACGACCTCACATAAGCAAGAACTGCAAGATAGAAATGCAAACGCCGGCGGCTGCGTTTTGATAGAGGCGAAACAGAGAGGCGTCATGCACTGATCGATGTACGTGCACGCTAAAGATACGCAGGTGGTCGAAATTACTTCTAAGCCTTCCGCTACGGCACCTTTTTCTTTCTCTCTGTTTTCACTTCCCCATTCTGCCTTTACCTTAGGACACAATCCAGGTGCCCACGGAAGAATTGTGACAGACACTGCACCTTTGCTTCTGTGTGAACCAATTAATTATTAAAGACATAAATGCATTTCTTACAATACGCGCAGCCGAAATGTATCGGTTTATTTCAGGAGGCTGTAAGGTTGAAAACAATCACATCTCTAACAACACTACTAAGAACTTGACACACCCCTGCGTTCGAGTTGATTGCCTCAACGGCGTAACGACATTCACGAAGTGAGTACCTTTCTGAAAATATAAAAGTTGAAAACCACGAAGTGTTCACTCATTTTGCAACATATTATATTTAGTTTGCTTTAAATGTTGTAAATGCGAGGAAACTGCAGCTGACTTCAGTGAGCAATAAATCCAGTCATTTGACTCGCAATAAAAATTCAGCGGGGAGAAGACGAAGCTGTATCATATGGTGTTGGTCTGCCAACGAAATCAGGTTCTCACTATTAATACCCAGCTAAGGCCGGAGTGGTAGACAGCTCGGACCAGCTCGGACGCAAGGAGTCAAAATCAAGTCGTCGAAATAGCCTAAACCAATAGGGTTTCGGACTGAGAAATCCAAACGCCTCTACAACCTCGTAAACATTTTCATTAAAATATTTTCACCACCTGCAGTGAGTTTCTAAAATATTAGTTTGCTCTTGAGAGCAGATGAAAACCGGGTCTCTAGTATATCCTTTACAAATATCACGAACAGCTTAGTACAGAATTCCGTAACTGAAATAGAGGCTTTGCTAATGGTGTACGCACTCATTAGGGCATTCGCCAGGTACTGTTTCCCCGAAAGTTTGAGTCAGTGAGAAAACGAGATATGACGTTTACTAGGATAAAATGACCAGAAAGTTTAGCTATTTCTGGTTTTGTATGGTTTAAAAATATTTGTATGGGTTTAGGATGCCTTTCTATATTTTTTCCTGATTGGAGCTAGCTTACCTAGGTTGAAATATATGTTTTATGCCCGAAACTTTGGCAGAAGTGACACAGTGCAGTATATGACTCGGAAATTCAGAGGTGCTAGTGAGATAGATTACCATTTCTAAAGAGCTGCTCAGGTTAGCAGCTGCTGCCAATTCGTCCAAGGCAGGTGGACTCCTCGCTCACGTAAGTGGCCGAGCACTCAGTATCTGCCATGGCATCCACTAACTATTATCTGCCAGAAGACCGGACAGCGGGTCTAGTTAAGCACACAGACTGAGAAGGTTTTGAGGAGTCGATGCCCTACTGCTAGAACAAACAAATTAGATTAAGAAGAGATATAGCTATTCTTAAATAGAAGAATTCTGCTAGGCCGTGAGTAGCTGCGATATCATTCGCAGCATTAGCACTGTATCATGGACTTGACAGCACAGCATCGAGTCACCATCAAGTAAGCGAGGTCACCATTACTCGACCCATGTCGGTGTCTACATGAACTAACTTTACAGCAAGAAGGTATCGCAGCAGACCGTAGCATCGAGATTCAAAGTTATTGTGCAAGTTGCGTGCTCGTATTTGATTCCTTTGCTTTTTACTGTAGAGAGCTTCATTTATTATTTTTCATCGTTGATGATAAGTAAAAGCACTCACCCTCGCTGATTCTTCTTGTCGCTTCGGAGAATTTTCGATCCTAGATTCCCTCAACTCCACTCCCTGACCTGACAGCGTCTACATGCTTTCAGACAAGCGGGTCAAGTGACCTAACCTACCCCCTGTAACCGAGTTAACTCGACCCACACCACCGCCCATTTTACTCAACCCAACTGCCTATACATGATCCCGATAATTAGTTTTTTTACTGGACAGGTTTAGTCGACCCGACTCTGTTGAGTTCATGCATATAGGACTATTGAACATGTTTTTTATTCAAATCCTCGATTTAGCTCAAGCTAAGCCTGGTCCAGTTGCGAAGGCAGCAGCTGCATGGCTACGCTTGTGGTTAGTTGGTGTTTCATAGTGGCAGCTATGGCTATATCAAGAAGGCAAAGCACGGTCAGCACGTCTACGACCTTCGACGTCTCCAGACTCAACGAATAAACCGGCAGCGGCCACAGACCGCTTTTCTCTTTTCCGAGCAGTGTGTGGAGTGTGGAGCAGTGGGAGGGAATGCTCTCCAGCGATCTGCAGGAAGACCAAGAAGGTCTGATCTGACGGGCCCTGCTGGCGGCGGCATACTGTGGAGCCCTGGAATAAGGGCGGACGACCACCGCTACGGAGGATGGTAGACATCTAACCACCACAAACGTTATAGATGAAATAAATGTTTACTCTCTCTCTTTTCTCTAGACGCGCAGCCCACTCTTCATCCGTTTCTTCGGCACGCTGTCTCCCGAGTTTCATTGCGCCTCGTCTGGCTTCTGTCGCACTATCGGATCGTTTCTCTGCAGCGTCGGCCCGGCCGCAGTTTATCGAGTCTTATTGTACATTCTTCCTCGTTTCCTCGGCACGTCGTTTGCGCTTCGTCTCAATCCGAAGCCTTTGGCAACTCAACCCGGAGTCTTCCGTAGTCGTCGTAGAGTCACTGCGGGAAGTAGAACAACTTCTATAGCTGCATCTTAGTAACGAATCTTCTCAAGTCGTGCAGCACGTTCGTCTGCTGTCTCTTGAGCGCGTCGTCTCTTTCGAGCTTAGTTCTGTCGTTGTTGCTTCTTTTTAGCACTCCTCATAACGACTAGATTCCACAGAGGCGAAGAGCGCTTATATCCACGAAGCGTCACCTCCTATCTTATGCCCGCGGAACACACATCTGGAAGCAGCGAGCGCCAGCGGCGCGGTGCCGACTGCGGCGCCATCTGGTGGAGTTCGGCTACCGGTTGCGAGGAGCGGCAGTTCAATGTTATTCGTGTTCGCGGCCACGGCATGCGCGACGAGCAGAAGCCTGGCGTAATGTTGGTTTCCCAATAAAAATTGCGAGAGCACGGCAGAATCTGCACTGGAGAATTGTGAAAACCAGAGTTGCTGCTGCAGACGGTACATTGCGCGCCCCTTTTATGGCTTTTTCTAGCAAGGCACGGGTTGGTGACACACATAGGAAGTTTTCTCTCCTTGTCCCGGCCGGCGGCGGCGGCGTTTCAAATGAGATGAAACGAAGAGACGTTCGGGTGCTGTGCGACGTCAGTGCACGTTAGATCCCCAGGAGGTCAAAATCACTCTGCAGCTCTCCACTAGGAACAGCCAGCGCCATCTTCCGTGACGTCACCCACCTTGAGCAGCGTTTGTAGATTGCGCTGCCTTAACCCAGCCGGCGTTCCCTTTTGACCCTCTCGCGCACGCTATTGAAGCGCGGTATGCCAGTGGTACCGGGCAGGGTAAAATGTTTGCGCCTCGTCGGTAATTTCACGTCGCAAAAAAAATATATTTATATATGTATGCGTTGAATCTCTGTTGTTTTTCTGATATCTATGGTGATCACAAAAATGTCTGGATATGTTACACGCAGTGCATGTACGGTTCAAGCTTCAGGTCAGGAAAAACCCTAGATTAAAAATAAAGATTGTACACAGGACTTTATTTCAACAATTTCTACACATTTACAGACGTCAAACATCTGGTCATGTGCATGCTTGCTCATAGAATTCTATTGTAATATTATGTTTCCTGTTATGTTCTTTTGCTGCCGTAATACTGGTTCTCAAGCTGTCAGTCCTCATTTATATATCGTTCTGTAACAATATGTTGCCGCAGCGCGAATATGTCCAGCACGTTGTTAGGATGATGCCATTGCTATAGTACCATTGCTGCAGATGTCGATATCTTCATTTTAGGCAGGCAGGGAGGTTTAAGGTATGTAGGTGCTTCATCATAGCAACAAGCATGTCCTTTTGGTTATCTGCTGCAAGAAATCTGGCGTAGATTTCATTATTATTAGTAAGCGGGCTACCAAGCGTTGCATCAAACACAACCAGCGCTCCGTTGAATGCATCAAAGTTCAGCGGCGTTCTAGGCTGAATCCACTTTCTTGACGAAACGTTGCAAAGGACACCGAAAATCTGCGCTCCAAAAATCCATTCTATCTGTGAAAAACACTGCCTCGCATATAATGGACAATACTATTATACTAATACCCGTAGGTTAACGCAAATATTGCGACAAATGAATTTGTTACCGCCCTGTATCTGAATTTCAGTACCACGATTGTGAATTATTACCCTTCAAACGTTGCTGCGACGCGCAGCAACAACATACCTTACACCCCGCAGGGGCACCTTGTGTAATGAGGGGTTGGTGCTTGGCGCCATCACGGACCCTGACCCCCCATACCGAAGCTGTAATCAATACCGTGGCGGTAGGTTGAAAGGTTGAGGGAAGAAACCGTGAACGGTGGCGGTCGAGGTCGTGATCAAGCCTTGGTCGACGGGCTCCCTACCTGTCTACCAGGTATGGAGCTCCGGTCCTTCCTCTGCATATAAGGGTGGAACAGAGGCGACAGAATATATGCAACCCTTAGATCACCCATAATGCATGGAACAACATTCATCAAAAAAACTTGATGGACCTCCAAAAAGGAGTCGCACCGAAGTGACACAAAAATCACGACACCAACTGAGAACTTCCCAAAGTTTTTTGTCCTGCGCTCATTATCAGAGTCTAAACCTGTAAATGAGCTATCAGTTTTTCTGATAACCAGCTCGCTGAAGGCCATCATTGGAGCTAACTATAAAGCGAAAAAACTATGATCTGGTGACTTGCTAATAGAGGTATCAGACAAAAGCCAGTCTGAAAAACTCCTAATACAGACATTTGCTCACCTTGACGTTCAGGTATAGCCCCACCGCAGTCTTAACCGCGGCCAGGGAGTGGTTTCTGAGCGAGACCTCTTAAATGAAACAGAATCAGATCTCCTTGAGGGCCTACAGAACCATGGTGTAACAGCAGTACGAAGAATAACAATCAGGCGAAAGAATGAAGAAATAAAAACAAAACATATTGTTCTCACTTTCAACCGGAGCACACTTCCTGAATTCATCAATGTGGAATTCATCCGATGCAAAGTTAGCCTGTACATACCAAGCCCCCGCAGGTGCTTCAAGTGTCAGCGGTACGAGCATGGCAGCCAGGCATGCCGAGGACGCCTTACCTATGCAAAATGCAGCGCACATGACCGTGCAACTGACTTCAAATGTGTGAACTGTGAGGGCACCACACCCGGCATACTCACAGTCCTGTGTGGCTTTTCAGGCCGAAAAGGAAGTGATCAATCTGAAAGTAACCGAGAAGATATCATACGGTGAGGCGCGGAAGGAACATAAAGTTCTCTCCTCTGCTCCCTATGCTGACGCAGCCCGTAGAGGGGCCAGGCCGCGTCTAGTAACGGTGGGCACACAGTGCTATGCTGCTGACGTACTCCCACTACGGCTTCTCACTAAGCAGCCACCGGCTGCCCCAATATTTGCAATACGCCAGTTAACATACGCCAGTTAAGCAACCTGATAAAGGCGGCGAGTCTTAAACCCACTGTCTCATCCACATCCCGCACTTACAAAAATGGCTACTGAGAGCATCGTTTATTGGAACTGTCGGGGACTACTAAATTATCTGAATGATGTATATGAAATCCTTGCCGAGCACCAACCAAACATATTTTGTCCGCAAGAAATCCACTTAAAATCAGCAGACACAAGTTTCCTCAAACAGTACCTCGTATTCAGGAAGGATAGGTAAGGCAGCACACGCCCCTCTGGCGGTGTTGCTATTGTAACTCAAAAATCAATCCCATGCCGAAGCATCTCACTTAATACAGACCTAGAGGCAGTGGCAATACTAGCCTTAATTTTTGGTAATATAACAATAGTGTGTTCTCTGTACATTTCTCCAGATTATAGGTTATGCAGCGAAAGTTTAGAAAAGCTAATTGATCAACTTCCGGAACCATGGCTGCTGGTTGGAGACATTAATGCACACCATCCATTATGGGGATGTAAAAGAACGGACTCCCGAGGTGTACTAATCGAAAAGTTCTTGTCGTCCTCTGGATCATTCCTACTTAACACAAAAGAGCCAACATACTACAACATATTACATAACACTTACACATCCATAGATTTAGCTATTGGCTCACCAATGCTCTTAGCAGCTACAAAGTGGGTTCTAATTAACAATCTATATTGAAGTAGCCATTTTCCGATCTCTGTAAAGTATGCAGCTAATAAAAATGAAAATGCGTCTAATCCTAAAAAGTTTAAAGAATATGCAGCCAACTGGGAGATGTCCAGGGAACACTCATCATTGGCCTGTTCACCAGTTACTGACTTAGGCGTTGATGAAACGCAACGCTTGATCACGCTGCACATCATAGAGGCGACAGAAAAATACATTCCACAGACGTCAAGTAAGCCACGAAATAAACGAAGACCCTGGTGGAATGCAGAATGTAAGACTGCTCGTGAAACTCAAAACAGGGCATGGTCGAAACTACGCCGATACCCCACAGCCGAAAACCTAATAGCCTTTAAGCGTGCAAAGGCAAATGGCAGGCGTATTCGACGCATCTCCAAGCGAGAAAGCTAGTCATCATTCCTTTCTTCTGTGAACTCTTATTCTGATGCACACAAAGTACACAACAGGATAAGAGCACTCAAAGGATATAGCACAATCCCAACGCCCCTTGTCAGCACCAGCGGTGACTCTCTTGAACATTAAGCAGACACACTAGGGCAACACTTTGAATACATATTCAGCTCAGCACACTACACAAATTCCTTTTTGCGGCACAAGGCAAGAAAGGACAGGAAGCACATACATGATAAAAGAACATCCTCAGGAGGATACAATAGCCCATTCACCATGCAGGAGCTGAAGATTGTACTAGACACATGTGGTAACACAGCACTAGGTCCTGACAGGATCAGATATGGAATGCTCAGGCATCTGCATCTGAACACTCTTGAAACCCTACTCTGCCTGTATAACAAAGTATGGGCCACAGGACGCTTTCCTAAGGCACGGAAGGAAGCGATCATCATCCCAATATTAAAAACCGGAAAAGAACCCACACTTGCTGCTAGTTATCGGCCTATCGCACTAACCAGCGGTCTATGCAAGCTTTTTGAAAAAATGGTAAGTCGTCGCCTTCTCCATGTCCTTGAATACAATGGTCTTCTTCATCAAAACCAAGCTGGTTTTAGAGCTGGGCGGTCAACAGCTGATCAGCTCATTGCCTTTGAGTCTTATGCAAGGGATGCTTTTGTACATAAACAACATTGTTTATATGTCTTTTTCGATCTTCAAAAAGCATATGATACCACTTGGCGCTATGGTATCATCCGCGACCTCTTCTCTCTTGGCATCACAGGGAACATGTTGAATACAATTCGAAGTTACTTGTCTGACAGGACCTTCAAAGTTTGTGTTGGCAATGCATATTCAAAGCATTACATTCAGGAAATTGGTGTCCCTCAAGGTGGTGTTCTCAGTTGCACACTTTTCGTAGTCAAAATGAACTCTTTAAAAAGCGTGCTGTCAAAACTACTTCGTGTTCTGTATATGTTGATGACGTCCAGATAAGCTTCAAATCTTGCCACTTGGCCATCTGTGAACGACAGATTCAGCTAGGTGTAAACAAATTGTTTAGGTGGGCTGATGACAATGGCTGTAAATTTAACTCTGAAATAGTGTTTGTGTACTTTTCTCTAAGCAGCGTGGCATCAGGCTTGACACCAACATTACACTGAATGGTCAGAGCCTTGCCTTTGAAAAGGAACATAAATTTCTTGGCGTAGTTGTTGACGAAAAACTTTCCTTCATTCCCCACATAAAACAGTTGCGACTGAAGTGTCTCAAAGCAATGAATTTGCTAAAAATTCTCTCTCACCGGTCATGGGGCACAGACCGCGACTGCCTTCTGAACCTACTGAATAGTGTAGTTCTATCACGCATTGACTATTGCTCGATGGTCTATGGGTCAGCATCATACTCTGTGCTAAATTTGCTCGATCCCGAACACCACCTCGGCCTTCGCCTCGCTACGGGCGCTTTTCGAACTAGCCCAATTGCTAGCCTCTATGTTGAGGCGAACCGATTGTCACTGCCACGAAGGAGACAATTTACTTCTCTAACTTATGCTATGAAGGTACTATGTCAACTGGACCATCCATGTCGTCGGCTCCTGCTTAACAAAACTGGCACAGCACCTTTCTCAAAAAAACCATCTCTAATACCGCCATATCCAATCAGAGTTGCCACGCATATTGGATATTTCCGGTTCCGGTTACCAGTCTTCATACAACATCCATAAAAGACCTAATTGCTCCTTGGGAAATGCACGGTGTTAATTGTGACCTGTGGTGTCTTGAAGTGGGGAAGCACGCATCCCCTGTTGTCATACAGCAGCCCTTCATGTCACTACAGGCGAAGTACACTTGTGATGAATATTACAGCGATGCCTCAAAGTCTGCTCAAGTGTTCTGTGCAGCACATGGACCGCACTTTTCACTTTCAAAAACACTAAACAGACACACAAGTATATTTACAGCTGAATGCCATGGTATCCTACTAGCTGGGAGACATAATATAGAAAATAAAATACAGACATCGATCATCTATACAGACTCCCTCAGTGTTTTAACGTCCCTATCTTTTTGGAAGTGGCATAATACGAACCCAGCCCTGAATTTTCTCTATAACGCCCTTATGTCTGCCCATAAACTAGAACTTAAAGTTACACTGTGTTGGGTGCCAGGCCACCGCTGTATATCAGGTAGCCAGGCAGCTGATAGGCTTGCTGCATCAGCTGCCCTCGATACACTACAGACATTGATAACATATCATATCAGGACCTCAAGCCACACATCAAAAACAGGATTCGACAACAATGACAAGAGGAATGGGACGCAGCAACAGAAAATAAACTACACACAATATAGCCAAGGATAGGCAGGTACACCACAAAAAAACATGACAGATTTAAAGAAGTAGTCCTGTGCAGGTTGAGAATTGGTCACACATACACAGCACATACATATCTTTTAACCAACTCTCCTGCACCACACTGCTCGAAATGTGGTGATCGGCTTTCTGTCATTCATGTTTTAATCATATGTGCACAACTGGAACAAGAAAGGAGACGTCATTTTCTCTTCTTGTTCACTCATCAAATACCTGCACACCCATCCATTTTCATTGGCGACTACCCAATGTTTCCTTTAAAACAGGTGCTTAAATTTTTATCACAAGTAGGCTTTTTACATAGAATTTCTTATCGACGTGGGTCTCAGCCCGCTCCTCCTTGAGAGGACTGATGAGATATTTTAAAACATCTACATATACATCGCACATCCGTTATACATCGCAAATTAATTTTAGGCCCTATACACCATTATTTTTAGCGATATTACAGAGCGAATACATTTTTAGGCCCTATACACCATTGTTTTTTATCCCTTCATGAAACATCACAACTATCCCATTACATAAACTTGAGTACACCGTTAACCTTGAGTTTGGCGCTCTTTGGCCTGAGTCGCCCTTGCGCCATTAAAATCCATCATCATCATCATCATCATCATCAACAACATACCTTACAGTCTCACAGCGTGCAGGTGTCAGCGTCGTCACGATGAATGTCATGCACGCATTTAATCATAGGATTTTCATTTGGGAATTAAAACACATGCACTTTCGGCCCGTTGTCATAGTTTCTTTTGCAGGTAGGAACACAGCAACGACCCATCGTTTCCACAGCAGGCTGAGATCGCGCAGAAATTCACATACTAAAATCACACAGCCTTTGTTACTCAGTCATGAAGCAGTCCTGCTTGATGATGCATCAGGCAACACGTTGCGACACGCTGTGGATACCTGCAAGGCGTCGCTTCAGTGCCTGTGGAATGCGGAGGCCGCGGTGCGTTTGACGTGTCGAGGGGTAAAATAGGATGTCGTCACAGCGGGGGAGAAGGAAAGCGCGCAAGCCTTCTTTTCTCGATGGCGCTTACCTGATAGGCGCTTTTTCTTGGGATATACTTGCATCGGCATGTTTGTTTTTAAGTAAATGTTTAAAATTTCTCCGCAAAATTATCACCCTCAGGTTAATAAAGCGGTCTGTAGGCTTCAAATAATTGTATCAATATGTTAACGATAATTTGAAGCATGAACTCTAGCTACTTCAAAAGGCAAAGCGATGTGAAAAATCTGTAACAATCGTGCTAGTTGGGGGACTGTAGCAATTTATAATTTCTGCCAAGCTGCACGGAAGAAGATTATTGGCTATATGCGTATCCACGATTGTCCCAAGAAAACTTTCCTGAATGCTGTTGGAAGTACAACACGGGAGGAAGCTGGGGAGCCGGAGTGAATAACAGACTACCGCATCCACCTGGCACAGTCCATGGTGCAGGAAGGCAGTAGACCGAAGATGTTACAACATAAATAAAAAATTATAACCATCTGATTGCTGCCCTTCTGTGTACGAGTGCTTAAAAGCGGGAACCTAAATTACTGCTATAAAATGCCTAGAAAAGCATAAGACAAGAGAGAGCAGCAATTGTTTTGGTTCGCATTCATTTTGTTTAGATGGGTATTGTAAAAACGGACGTTGTGTCTGGAGAACACTGTATTGGAAATTTGGAATGCAAGGAAGTGAGGCTACGTGAGTGCATTACCATGCACTTACAACCTACAAAACCGATGAGCCTTGCGTTTTGGCCTGTAATAAATCCGAGACGGGGCGGCCTAGATTGCGCCTCTAAATTCCGTTTCAGTGTCCGGTTATCAACCACTGACCCATCGCGACGAGGAGAGAAAGGCAAATGAATATTTCGGAACAAATGTTAGCAGACCTAATGCGTTGATGTTTGGAAAATATTTAGCTTCACTTTATACAAGTGAATACCTGCCAGTTGGTTACCCTACCTGTGCTTAGAACCGGAATCGAGAATAGCTCTATAGCTTATCAAGAATAAGAATTTCCTTTATTAGAAATGTTGCTAAGTGGCACCACTCCAAGAAGAAATTTTCTCGGCCCTAGACTTATATGCTAAACATTTGTCGTTTTCCTAACGGTCTCGATTTATATAACTTCTACAGAAGTAATTGAAATAATAATAAAGCGAAAAATACATTCTGAGGCATTAAACTGCTCAGAATGAAAAATGAAAGCTAGGCGATGCTAATTAAGAAATTATTGAGTATGTAATAGGTCAAATATTTATTGAAATAATAGAAGAAATAAAAATGCCTTCAAATGTGTCAAGCTGCTCAGTATGAAAAACGAGTGTGGGCCGATGCTAAGTATCGGTGCTCAAAAAATTTAAAAATCATCATCATCATCAGATAGACCCCTCTCACTTTTCTCCAATTAACATGATTCTGCGCTACCAATATGCACTTGACTCCGGTGGACTTTTTAATTGGATCCGCCTGCCTGATTTTCTGCCACCCCCTGCTACGCTTTCCTTCCCTTGATGCCTAGGTTCTTACCCTTACCTTAAGCAGCACAGTACCATCGAACCGTCGGGGGTCCCATGTTGGAAAAGAGTGGCTTCAATATAAGGCCAGACTTTACTGTAGGAAAAATTACCCTCTTTCTTACATTGGACCATCTTTCATATCATGCCTGATCCAGCGTTCAGCTAGCATGAAACTAGCAATATGCGTTTACTATTAGCGCGCTCGTTCACAGCCCAATTATGAGGACCTCCCTAATCGATTGGCATTTCCAAGCTGAAGAAAACAGTGGCTTTCCTAACATTGTCATACCAATGGCTTTTGCATTCATATCATATGATAAACCTATGCGGATGGAAGGCTTTACCAAACCTTGCTGCAGTGTATCCGACATGATTATGAGGGTGAATTTTCATATTTCACAATTTAAGGCACGGCAGCCAATTAAATATCCACTCACTCATAAACTCTCATTTCTATCTTTTTGTAGAAACCACTGTAATAAAGCGTTTTACTGGTTAACAACTATAGCGTATTAGAAAAGCAGATCGCAAAAGTATTCAGAAAGAATTTTTATTAGATACATGCCTTCAGTGCCTGCAGGCACAACATGGAGGTGAGGGGAAAACTCCACCACTGGCTAACCGATTAGAAGGTAAACAGTCTTTCAATATTCACCGTATGTTAAATAAAAATGTATACCTATGTCGCACCATTATGCAGCTTATGTAGTTTTGAAGTAACCCAACAACTATTAGCGGCACTTGGGAATTTATAAAAGGCTTACTCGATCGCCTTCTCGATCTAACAAATCCGGCAACAATTCGAAGATGAAATCCTCTGAATCAGAAGTGGTCATTCCTCTTTTTCACTAAGGCATCCGAAAAAGCAAAAAAAAAAAAAGCTAATGGATACTTAACCAGGTAGAAATCTATTTGATTATATGTATACACAGGCAACAGATGGACCATATATTTATATATATATATATATATATATATATATATATATATATATATATATATATATATATATATATATATATATATATATATATATATATATATATATATATATATATCAGTCCCACGCTGCAAGCATTACATAGTAGGTAAATATTTATTTTAAAATGTGGCAAACGCGGTGAGCAATTGCCATGAACTCGTGGTTCTTGGGTACGCTTTGTTTATTGATGTTGAGGTGACATTGTAGATGGCTGCAAATCTGTTATAGCGTCTATATTGTTAACAGGTGGACTCGATGGTTTGCGGACCTCTGATCTGACTGAAGATGCTCTGCCCCTTCACAGTTAACTTGTATCCATTTGTAAAACCTCAGGTGACTACATAATTACGCCAAGGTCACAGTTATTCCCTAATGCAAAATGACTAAATGAGATATATAAATTGTAGGGAACGAATAGCGGTTGTCAAGAACAACGAGGAAGAGAACAACGAAGTGCCGCAGCGCTGCTCGAGCTCGCTGGTTTTTGCCTAGACGAACTGTGTTCCTGTGCTGTTCGCCATGCACAGGAACACAGTTCGCCATGAAAAAACGCCATGAAAAAACAGACAGACAGACGGATAGATAGATAGATAGATAGATAGATAGATAGATAGATAGATAGATAGATAGATAGATAGATAGATAGATAGATAGATAGATAGATAGATAGATAGATAGATAGATAGATAGATAGATAGATAGATAGATAGATAGATAGATAGATAGATAGATGGATAGATAGACGGATAGATAGATAAATAGACAGATAGACGGATAGGTAGATAGATAGATAGATAGATAGATAGATAGATAGATAGATAGATAGATAGATAGATAGATAGATAGATAGATAGATAGATAGATAGATAGATAGATAGATAGATAGATAGATAGATAGATAGATAGACAGACAGACAGACAGACAGACAGACAGACAGACAGACAGACAGACAGACAGACAGACAGAGACAGATAGATATAGATAGACGGATAGATAGATAGACAGACAGACAGAGACAGATAGATATAGATAGACGGATAGATAGATAGATAGATAGATAGATAGATAGATAGATAGATAGATAGATAGATAGATAGATAGATAGATAGATAGATAGATAGATAGATAGATAGATAGATAGATAGATAGATAGATAGATAGATAGATAGATAGATAGATAGATAGATAGATAGATAGATAGATAGATAGATAGATAGATAGATAGATAGATAGATAGATAGATAGATAGATAGATAGATAGATAGATAGATAGATAGATAGATAGATAGATAGATAGATAGATAGATAGATAGATAGATAGATAGATAGATAGATAGATAGATAGATAGATAGATAGATAGATAGATAGATAGATAGATAGATAGATAGATAGATAGATAGATAGATAGATAGATAGATAGATAGATAGATAGATCTTCTGCCTGAGGATACAAAAACAGCTAGCCAAACTGCTTAGGATGCGAGTGACAATCAAACCACTACCAATGAACATGCACCCTTCCCATCAAGAAGAAAGGAGGAAAGCTAGGGCAATAGCTCTACGCGAAAAATATGCAACGAGCAAAGGAGCTCTCTACGTTGACGTGGCAGAATACACATCAAGCGGAGTGTTCACACTGGCGATGGTGGACTTGCACGGGCGGTTGCGGGCAACAGGGCCGGTAGTGACAAAATCTTCGCAAAGAACGGAAGAAGCAGCTCTGGCACCTGGCACAGCTAGCACCGACCCGAATACAATCTTCTCGGATTCTGAATTTGCCGTCCATAGCTTTGCGGGGAGAAGAATCTCCACTGCGGTACAACAAATACTGAAACTGACCAGGCAACAACACAAAGAAATTGAGGTGGTATGGGTGCCGGCTCAGTCGGGAAATCCAGGAAATGAGGCGGCCCACAGCATGGCTTGAGGCTTTCGTCAACCGAGTCGCTGTGTCCGTCGTATCCATGGCTTACTCCAAGGAGAGGCTGGCATCTTTCCACGGTATCACAAGTCATTACTGATTGAAAAGGCAGAAATTTCAACACCTGACAAAACGTTGGATAAGGCACAGAAGACCGCTTGGAGGAGCTAGACTCCAGACGATATTATTTCTTATCCTCTATCTATTATCAACCATGTACCCGAATGACTTTAACACCGCATGCAGGTTCT
The DNA here is from genome assembly GCF_055883805.1 of Amblyomma maculatum. Taxonomy (NCBI): domain Eukaryota; kingdom Metazoa; phylum Arthropoda; class Arachnida; order Ixodida; family Ixodidae; genus Amblyomma; species Amblyomma maculatum. The sequence continues at coordinate 6,499 of NW_028146760.1, read as the reverse complement.
GTGGCGAAACAGCGAGGTATGATCACACACTATGGCGATGTAAAGAAGAACCTCCACTGAAGGATCTAGTACTAATTACTTCTCTTGAGCAATAGGAGGCTGTTTTGGTCAGCTCGGACTCGGGCATTCTAGCCTTGGCCACCGAATGGGCCGCTAAGGTCGCCACCAGCCATGCACTGGAGGCCTTCCAGAGCGGACAGTCTGCATCTGCATTTGGACGTAACAAACGTTTTCCAGTCCAATACGCAACACTGCAACGAACGCGATAAAGGCAACCGATGAGAATCAAATTATAGGAGAGAAAGGCTAGGCTTTTACAATGCTTCTCTTCAGAGATATCTAAGAGACCCTCTAATTTTTTTTCACTTATATTTTCTTTCGAGGCCTTGCGTTTGTAATTGTTCCTTGGTTTACTCTACAAAGGTCAATATAAAATGTCGAAAGAACTGTCAAAAGATTGCCAAAATGTTGAAGGAATGTTCGAACAATTGAAGAATGACATCTAACAAGAATTTCGAGAGACAGAAAGAGCCTATAGTGTGCACTGAAGAAAGGTGGAAGAGCAAATAACAGCTGCCTAGCATTTGTAAATGACAGCTAAGGGTAATCGAAGAAAACAGTATGCCGTGTTCAAAACTTGAAAGTCTTAAAAGGCTTTCAAGTCTTCATTGAATAGCAGGACTCTATGCTTACGCAAATGAAACGTTATCAAGCGCGAAATCAGCAGGTCTAACATTAGTCACATTGCTGCAAAGTTGAGAAGAAAGGCGCCCGCATTACTGTAAAGGAGAATATGCTGGACTTCTCCAGGGAACTAGACTTGGTTGCTGCTGTTCTTGTAGAAGACACTGAGGGCTTCTAAATGACTGGCAACAATACTGAACTAAACTGTCTTTCGCGGTTCGCATTCAAGAAAAACCGTGATCTGATCTCTGTGAAGAAGCGAAAGCGCAGGTTGTCATCAAAACGTTCTGTAATGAAGTCTGATGCCCCACTTTGAGTGAACGAGCACCTTTCTCTATCTATGAAACGGCGATTCAGCAGGGCAAATGACAGAAAGAAGAAGCAGGATTGGAAATATGTCTGACAAAAAAATTTACAACTCAATGGGCTAAACTCTGAAAGATGTTTTTTACCTAAATCCCCAGATGGCACCGCGGTTATTCATATTTCCTGCGCCTATGAATTGTCGCAGGTTCCATATACATTTCTACTGCAGGTCAACGTGTTTATGAAATGATTCTAACCTGAAATGAAATAGATAAGCAAAATTTAAAGCTAGGTGTACATACTCAACCCGCCTGGCTCTGACAGTTATTGTCGCAACTGGGCAAACAAGCGAGGCGGCGGTGTTTACTGCATGATTAAAAAAGGTATTTGTTGGAAATGTGGAACAATTTTCTGCTGTGAGGCCCGATTATGGAGCACTCAACTCTAGCAGTCTCGTGCGCATATTGCCTCAGGTATCGAATCACTGCGGGTAATCTCAACATGTTCCTTCATTTTCTCGAAACTTTGTTTGCTTACGTGAGAAAACCGCCTCAATTTCGTTTTTGGAGCTTATATTTATTTAATATGCGTAGGAAAAAAAAGTTATATATTAGTGCCTCCTGTTAACAATGCAAATCGCCTATAGGACGTGATAACAAAACCCATGGGCATTTTACAGCAATACAGCATCCTAAAAGATATATTTTTAGATATTTTACTGCAGAGGTCGCTACTGCTACAACCCTCCATAGAGGCCTTAGTGATCACGCACAGATAATTTTGTGTATTGTAAAACATACACACAACTCCAAAGAACATGCCGCAATTTGATCCGCGTTAACGATGTTACTGATCTCACATCCTTCGCCAGCAAACTTAGCACAGTTATTATACAACGAGTCATAGTTAAATCGCCCACAGTAAGTTCCGCAGTGTTTTAAGGATATTCGTGGCAACTGTTTACCGAAGCAAGGATGGAAAGGGCCAAATTCAGTATAAAAGGTCTGTATATAAAAGTACTTTATCCAAATGATAGGAACAAAAAATTCCATATTTTGCTATACTCTGCAAAATGAAGAACTCTCTGCTTTTGCCGCATTTAAGGTACTTTGGAATAAACTTACCACTGAAATTCATTATCATTATCATCCGACTATACCCACTGCAGAAGGAAGGTCTCTCCCACATTCCTTCAATTACCATGGTCCTGTGCTATCTGCATTTACTTGACCCCTGCGAAATTCCAACCCCTACTTGACTCCTGCGCCCACCTAACTGTCCGCCCCTGCTTCGATATCTTCCCCTTCGAATCCAGTTTGTTATCCCAAGCGACCAGCGGTTATCCACTCTTCGCACTACATGTTTTTGCCCAGACTCATTTCATCTTGATTTCCACTAGAATGTGAGTAACTTGAGTTATTTTGGGCAGTTATTTTTGTAGCGAAAAGCAACAATACGCTGGTTCTCGAGAGCCGAGGTTTGCGTGAGTGTGCTCCCCGCGTTTTGTGCATGCGCAAGTGCCGCATAACGTTATGAGGCGCAAGTGCGTCACCTCCTCGCCACAGCCGGTGCGCACTCCTCGCCGCCTGCGTGCGTTCCTTTCCGACACGTGACCTTTAGCCGGAGCCATGTTTACAATTGCGTCGAGCATTACTGCGCATGATTTACGCTACGTATATCCAGGCATAGCAGAGCAACGCCGCTGCCAATGGTTTGCAGCGAAAGCAGAAATTAGAACGCCTCAACTGATTACTTTATCAGCCTTTTCTCCGGCCAAAATATCTCCTTCGGATGTCGTCTGGAAAAAGACTGCACTACATCCTCGTGTCCGGACATAGTTGAGCAGTGGTTACGACGCCCGAGTACTGTTTGCACACTCGGCTTCGAACTCGAATTCCAGTGGCGACGTTTTGATTTAAGCAAAAAGGAGAGGCGTCTGTGTGCTGTGCAATGTCAGTGGACGTTAAATTTCCCGGTGGGTCAAATTACCCGGCAGCCCTCCACCTGTACTCCTTTTTTTTCTCTTTTCACTCTCACCTTCCTTTCTTTTATTGGAGCGGGATTGAGGTGTCCAGCAGAAAAATGTGCGAGAGATACTGCACATTTCCTTTACAGCACAGCAATTTATATGTAAGATATAATAATTGGTTCACAGGAAAGGTAAGGCGCAGTATCTGTCACTTTTTCTTTGGACACCGCGCCCCGCCATAAGGGAAGGGAGGAAGGTGGGAGTGAAGGCGAAATGAGAGAAAGGGTTGCTCTTGGAGGGCTCTTGTGGACATTTGACCACCTTTGGATCTTCGCCCCGCCGGGGTCGTGCAGTGGTAAGACGCCCGACTAATGTGCCGAAGTTCCCGGGTTGCGTATTTGGGTTTGCTCGGTACGGTGGCTCCGCAAGGGACAAAGCAACAGAAGAGACGAAGAAAGCGGGCTGTTCCGACTAGCATCTACCGCCCCCAGGAGCCGAGCAGCCTGGCGATTAGCGGCGCATGCTTTTTCAATGGGCGTCATGTTGGATGCGGCACTAGCTTGAGAAAGCCTATACTACTACCACTATTAATACTATTATTATTATTATTATTATTATTATTATTATTATTATTATTATTATTATTATTATTATTATTATTATTATTATTATTATTATTATTATTATTATTATTAGTAGTAGTAGTAGTAGTAGTATTAGTAGTAGTAGTAGTAGTATAGAGGAAGACTCGTTTCGCTAAGTTGGCACTGAATTGTCTGTAGGTAATGGCCAAATTAACTGGCTAAATATTATCTTCACAGTTTTAATTATTAATGATAATAATATTGGTTCACAGGAAGGGAAAGGCGGCAGACACAAGGGAGGAAGAGAGAAAGAGGAGCCGTAGCGGAGGGCTACGGAGTAGTTCAGGTGTCCACAGACACAAGTGTGACAGATACTGCGCCTTTGCCTTCCTGTGAACCAATTATTATTATTATTATTATTATTATTATTATTATTATTATTATTATTATTATTATTATTATTATTATTATTATTATTATTAATTAAAACTGTGAAGATAATGTTTAGTCAGGTAATTCGGCCGTTAACTAGACAATTCAGTGCCAATTTCGTGAAACGAGTCTTCCTCTATACTACTACTACTACTACTAATGATAATAATAATATTAATAATAATAGTTAGCAGAGAAATATTACTGTGTATTATTATTATTATTATTATTTAGTAGTAGTAGTAGTAGTAGTAGTAGTAGTAGTAGTAGTAGTAGTAGTAGTAGTAGTAGTAGTAGTAGTAGTAGTAGTAGTAGTATAGGCTCTCTCGAGCTAGTGCCGCGTCCAACGTGACGCCCATTGAAAAAGCATGCGCCGCTAATCGCCAGGCTGCTCGGCTCCTGGGGGCGGTAGATGCTAGTCGGAACAGCCAGTTTTCTTCGTCTTTTCTGTTGCTTTGTCCCTTGCGGAGCCACCGTACCGAGCAAACCCAAATACGCTCCCGGGTTCGAACCTGACCTCGGCGGCTGCGTTTCGATGGAGGCGAAACGAAGAGACAACCGTGTGCTGTGCGATGTCAGCGCACGTTTAAGATCCCCAGGTGGTCGAAATTAATCCGCAGCCCTCCACTACGGCTGCCCTTTCTCTCTATCCACTTTCACTCCCAGCTTCATCCCTTCCCTTACGGCGCGGTTCAGGTGTCCACAGAGCAAGTGTGGCAGATACAGCGCCTTTCCCTTCCTATGAACCAACCAACCATCAACTTGCACTAATTTCTTATTGCTTATAATGATTATGGCACCCGTGGCCGTGGGCTTCTGTTATAAACAGTTTTCAATATGAAACGCAGCTGCTAATAAAGCTTCACGTGCCGATGCTTTTAATAGATTATTTATTCACCAATAAAATCTCAGCAATTGATTGATTGAATGTCCTTTATTGAATGGGAAGGCTCATGGCCATGGATGGGGATAAAGGGGAGTAGACATAATCTTCATTGTTTAGGTCGTCACTCGAATCACATTGCTCTAACCAGGCCACTAAGCGAGCCATACTTGGCAAATATCATGTGTGTGTTAGCATCAGTTTCTAGAAGGGAACGGTAGTTCAGGCGGTAGGGTTCGATCTCGGGGCGTCCAGTAGAAAAAGCAGGGCATTCCCAAAGTAAATGAGATATGCCGCCGCAGGTTAGGGTCGTACAGTGGGGGCACGTAATCATTTTCTCCGTATACTGACGCCAGCGGGCCATAATACGTGGCGTGTAAGCCGCATGGGCGATGAGCTTATTCAAAAATACTTCTTGACTTCGGGTGAGGTGGGTTCTTCTCGTAAAAGGTGGGTCTGGTGTGGCCACCTGCATGCGATGCTGACTCAGGCTACGAAGACTGGTCCGAGTATAGTGCATAAGGGCAAGAGAAGGGGTGAGTTGCCAGCCCAAGGTCATATAAGGAGGAAGCAAGGGGGGTGGGGAAGTGAATGTGGACATCCCACCTGCCAAGGCAGCCGCGGCGTGTGCCGCCGCATCGCCCCCTGATTCGTCCGAGTGACCTGGGGTCCAGTGAATAGCGACAGTTCTGGTCGCCAGTTGGTGGCGTTTAAGGAGGCGCTAATGTGTCACAAAACAGTAGTATTTTTGACCGCGCTGAGCATTCACTGCTTAATATCAATAGCCAGTTTGTGTTTCTCTATAAGCTACTATTCACTTAACCGAACTTTTAACCTGAAGAACCATGGCATGCAAGCTAAGCCATTAAAATATATCCCTTTCATTCATAGCCCGCCTTCTTGCATCTTAACCATTATCAGCCAGAACTATTGAAAAAAGTGTATATTTTTAGTACCTCAATTAAATTAGATACGTATGAGGTATTAGCGTATTAGTGTATCATGCATTTCCTGAGACCGGAGAAAAACTGGCTGTGGTGGATCTTGCATGAATATGAGTAGCACGTGCATGACCCGATAAAACGAAATCCTCGCTGCAAATAAGTTTAGAGTACATATATGCACATAGATTTCATTAACTGCATGCGATCAGACATTTTTTAGATATATGATCCATATGATTTTATATTATCTGGATGATTCATGTGATATCAATGTCTGTTGAGAAATCATTCATATCCCACACTACTATACATGCCGCAACCATGTGAAATACAAATTGCATTATTGCATTAATATTTTGCATGGATCTCTTTCCCAGATACAGGTGTCTCATAATTTTATGGCTGAAGTCTCCTTCCGGGGTAATCTTGGAGCCCAAGACTAGAAAATCTGTCACAGCTTCCACTTCTTGTCCCTTGATGCTCCAGGACTTGATAGGGCAAGACGTCATGATCTTTGTCTTTTTAATGTTCTGTTTAAGCCAAAACTTCTCACTCTCTTCTTGTACGCGCATCAGAAGTCTCTTGAGTTCCACTTCACTTTCTGCCATTAAAGTGGTATCATCCGCATATCTAAGGTTGTTGATACGTTTTCCAGCAATCTTCACTCCAGCTGAAGACTCGTCCAGACCGGCCTTCC